>NC_057797.1:320792090-320824435 GCF_018294505.1 Triticum aestivum
CCGAGCGGAGCCGCGCCTCGCCGCCGCCGTCCGCCGCTTCCCGCCGGCACGCCAGCGCCACCTCGCCGCCGATCTTCCTCCGGCCGGCCACCGCCGCCCTCCTAGCGCCACGGTGCACCGTCGGCCGCACTCTGGTGACCTCGCCCGTGCCCGCAGCTCACCGTCCCCGCCGTCCCCGACCCGGGTCCGGCAAGTCCCTCCTGTGCTCCGGCGAGAACTACTCCGGCGACCTCCAACTCCAGTGATCCTCGATCTGCATGCTACAATGAAACCCTAGATCTGGAGGTTGAAATTTTTCCTAAGTCTTTTCCGTGCAACATTTTCAAGCCCTGTTCAACATGCCATAACTCTATCACCGTAGCTCCGTTTTGCATGCATGAAATATCAAAATGTTCATCATGATGTGCTCTTTATTTTGTTCCATTGTGCCATGCTTGTTGAGTCCATCTTGATTCCAAAATTGTTGATGCAAGAGTGCTATAAAATATTAGTTCTTGTTACTTAGAAGATTATGAGCATTTGTCATGCCATATTAGTTCCTGTTGATGCAAGAGTGCTGCATATGGGCATGACCTCTACATGTGTTTTGGGCTATGCCATGCCATATTTACAGGAGTGTATGCCATGTATTTTTTTGATCACTGTGGTGACTAGCACAAGCATGCAAACTACCTCTCGTGATATTGCTGATTTCAGAGACATAGAATTTCACTAAGTTTTTGCTCTGCTGTTATTTTTATGCCATGTATTCGTGTTGCTTCAGAGAGATCCATGCTTCTTCTGAGTATGTTCAGTAAGGATGATTTTGACATATGGTTGTGCTCTATCCATCCATGCCCCTGTTTGCATTTATGGAGTGCCCTAGCATGACTCAATCTTGCTCTATGTTTCCTATAAAATGTTCCTGGCAGATAGTTTACGTGTTACTCAATTTTTCCAAGGTTGTTGTAGTTGGTCCATGCATGCTATGAGCTTGTTATTGCTTTGGTTAGCTTCATGATCATGTCTTCTTGATGGTAGTATGCTTAGTTTATCATGCAATGCCTTGTGGTGAGTGAATTGAGCTCGCAAAGAGGCCTTCATAATTCTGCTTTCGCCATGTCCAGTTTTCTGGTAAGTTTGAATCTGTTAACGAAACTTGCTATGTTTACATGGGTGCCATCATATCTTCTGATTCTTTTTGGCTTATGGTCAGTAAGGGACTTTTGTTATATGCTTTGATTAAATTCATGGCATGCCTTGTATTTCTATGATCTGATCCTGTAGCATGTTGTTATCTTGCTCTAAACTTTGCTTCCTGATGTTAATTCCTGGCATGTTGTTATTTTCAAGTCTGTGATGCTGTTATCTTTTGCACTTTTGCCATGCTTGTTTGAACCTGCTCTTTTGTGATTTAGCTGTAGCTCAATGTTCATCTTTTCTCAAGCATCTTCAGCAGATCACTATCATGTGCTTTGTTGCTATGTTGGAGTGCAGTAGATTAGTTTCTTGTTGCATTCTAGATGGCATCGTGCTGTTAATCGCAGAATTGTGCCATTCTTGTTTTTCTTGCCATTTGCAAACCATGCATCCGATTCCGGTGATCTTTATATTGATTTTGACCGAAATCAACTCATCTTTCCAGAGGCACACTTGGTTTGCCAAGTTGATGCCTGGTTTAATCTTTTCCTTCTGAAGCACGCATATGCATTGCATATCACATGCCGCATATCATGGCATGTTTGCATCAAATTGCTTGTGCATTGCATCGTGGTTGATTGTGGTTTACTTTGCTTGTGTTCTTGCTTTGGGTAGAGCCGGGAGACGAGTTCGTGATCGAGGAACCCGTTGAGTACGCTTACGAGGATCAAGCTTACGTCAACTCAGAGAACTTTGCAGGCAAGATGACCATACCCTCGAAATCACTTCTATCTTTGCTTGCTAGTTGCTCGCTCTATTGCTATGCCATGTCAAGCCTCTAACCCACCTTGTCCTAGCATACCGTTGTTTGGCTATGTTACCGCTTTGCTGAGCCCCTCTTATAGCATTGCTAGTTGCAGGTCAAGATGGAGTTTGTTCCTTGTTGGAACATGTTTATTGTTGGGATATCATTATTATATCTTGTTTACTTTAATGCATCTATATACTTGGTAAAGGGTGGAAGGCTCGGCCTTATGCCTGGTATTTTGTTCCACTCTTGCCACCCTAGTTTCCATCATACTGGTGTTATGTTCCTTGATTTTGCGTTCCTTACGCGGTTGGGTTATAATGGGAACCCCTTGACAGTTCGCCTTGAATAAAACTCCTCCAGCAAGGCCCAACCTTGGTTTTACCATTTATCACCTAAGCCTTTTTCCCTTGGATTCTGCGTACTCAAGGGTCATCTTTATTTAAAGCCCCGGCCAGTGCTCCTCTGAGTGTTGGTGCAAACTAGAGCACCGTGCGGAGCCGTCCCTTGGAAACTTGGGTTACGTTGGCTCCCGTACGCTTTGCTTATCGGGTGTGCCCTGAGAACGAGATATGTGCAAGTCCTATCGGTATTTGTTGGCACAGCGGGTTTTACCATTGTCGAGATGTCTTGTAACTGGGATTCCGAGTCTGATCGGGTCGTCCTGGGAGAAGGAATATCCTTCGTTGACCGTGAGAGCTTGTGATGGGCTAGGTTGGGACACTCCTGTAGGGATTTGAACTTCGAAAGCCGTTCCCGCGGTTATGGGCAGATGGGAATTTGTTAATATCCAGTTGTAGAAAATCTGACACTTAACTTAATTTAAAATGAAACAACCATGTGTGTAGCCGTGATGGTCTCTTTTCGGCAGAGTCCAGGAAGACAACACGATCTCGTGTTATGCTTGAACGTAAGCAGTTTCAGGATCACTTCTTGATCTTTATAGTTTCTCGACCGTGCTTTTCTTCTCTTCACGCTCTCATTTGCGTAAGTTAGCCACTTTATATGCTAGTGCTTGCTTCAGATCTACCTCACTACCTTTTCCTACCCATAAGCTTAAATAGTCTTGATGGCGAGGGTGTGAGATTGCTGAGTCCCCGTGACTCACAGATTACTTCCAAAACCAGATGCAGGTGCCGACGATGCCAGTGCAGGGGACACGACCGAACTCAAGTGGGAGTTCGACGAGGATTCAGGACGTTACTATGTGTCTTTTTTGGATGATCTGTAGTGGAGCCCAGTTGGGGCGATCGGGGATCTATGCATTTGGGGTTGTCTTTATTTTGGTTCTGTAGTCAGACCTTTATTGTATTCTGGATGATGTAATGCTATATTTATGTATTGTGTGAAGTGGCGATTGTAAGGCAACTCTTTATCTCTTTCTTATTTAGTACATGGGATGTGTAAAGATTACCCCTCTTGCGACATGCCTACTTTGCGGTTATGCCTCTAAGTCGTGCTCCGACACGTGGGAGATATAGCCACATCATGGGTGTTAAAACCACCAAGAGCTGCATCTGTTCCCTCACCATCGATGCCCATCTCATGGTTTTCCTCCTCTCTCCACACCGCCACTTTGACCCGGTGCCATCTAGCAGACTATCTGGTACAAATGCTTCGACTGCCACTGCTGAAAAAACTTGTGCTTGTGTTGGTTGATCTGTCGGTGGCCTCACTTCACAGCATCATCCACTCTAGCTGCCCTGCACTGCAGCGTTTGGTGCTTATTTTGGACTAGGAATCCATATCCCTTGTCTCAAAATAAAGTCATCTCACCTTGTAAGCATTGGAATTCATTTTGAAGGGCATGATCTCATCATCGAAGACGCCCCTTCACTTCAAAGGTTGCTCCTTGATTGTTGTTATAAACCTTCACAAATAACTATGGTCTCTATGCCTAAACTGGAGACCTTGGGTGCAATTAGTGATCCGTTTGAATGGTTTGAGATGGTGTTTGCCTCCACACCTATTGAGGTATTGTATATTATTCACGTACACTTTTGTAATTTGCATTTTTGATTTGTGCGCATAAGTTAAATATCATCTTGGAGTACACTTTTGTAATATTATGTTCTATGCTCAATGAAGCGCTTGTCCATCCTATCAGTGGTGGTGGATTCTGTCAAAACCTTATATATCAGTATGTGGTGTTTTGATCTCAACATCATTATTGCCTTGCTGCAATGCTTTCCATGTCTAGAGAATTTATATACAAAGGTGCTAATTTCATGCAGATTGAAAACCCATATATAATGTACTATAATTAACCATTCAGCTATCACTCTTTCAGCATAATGTTTTTTAGACATTAACTATTTTCAATCTTCATCTCTATTTAGGCACTAACACCTGGAGAAAAAGGTATAACCAATCGATGGATGAAGAAGCACCGGGATTTTCTCAAATCTCATGACATTCATTTGAAGACAGTAACACTGGAAGGATATGCATCCAACAATGCAAACACTAGCTTTGTCACATTCTTCATGTTGAATGCGAGGACACTATTGTCCGTGAGGATTAAGTTTTCCAACAAGAAATTTCTTACGGCTGAAAGTGTTGAACAACATAAAAAGAAGTTTCAGGTGGACCTAAGGGCTTCTGATCGTGCTCGGCTTCTATTTACAACAGCTTGTCATCATGGACCAGTAGAATTTCTGGCCAGGGATCTTGATTTTATGGATCAGACCAATCCATTTGATTGTGACTGCTGAAAACTTTGTTTGAGTTAGATGTCATTGTCCTGTTCAATCATGTTTTTTTTTCTAAACCTGATGAGAAATTAATCCTTGTGCTTTTGTACTGTTTGTTAGTTGGAGTTAGATATTGTTGCCCTTCTCAACTCGACTTTGACCCATATTTTCTTTCATACTAGGCCAATGGCTTTCCATTTGTTTAATTAAGACATAAATATTATAAGCATTCACAACATAGGGAAAGAAAATCACTCTCGCGAGATCCTTGAGATCTTTGTTCATTACAGAACCACAAGTTCTCAGTGCCCACCAGCACCCACAAACTTATTTTTCAGCTTGCACACCAAATGGGCTATAATTCTTAATAAGAAAAGCTGCATGGTAGTCACAGATTTGGATTTATCATTTGGGACCCATGAGGAAAAAGCCTATCCAGGGCGGTGCCGAATCGACAGTAAACATTGAGAAACCTGGTTTTAAAATTACTGTAAATCAAAAACTCACCTCAAAATCATGAAACTTGGCATGGTGTTATGTCATAGCACCAACATATTGTGGTAAAAAATTAATCCAATTTGGGACAAGTTTTGGTACAAACTTCTTACAAATCGGAGCTTCTCTCAAAAAGGCTCATAGTTCCGAGAGGGACCTTGTCACCTATGTGTGTGAAACAACATACGTTGTCTCTTCCCGCCTTGATTTATTTTACAAAGGTAACATGCAACTACATATAGTAGCATCGTCCTAAAAATATGAAATTATTCACAGTTCGTTTTGCCTTTTTATACATTATTTGAGTTTCCTAGGCATTTTGAAATGTACTTTCGTGTGTGCAAAGGTCATGTGTGTACTAGCCACATATGTACTTCGATGTTCAATCTGTTTATGGAACCAAGTCCTTATAACTTGTAAGTACATATGTTGTTGTTTTGTGTGCAATGATATCACACACGAACCATACTCGGGAACCCGTCGGTGATGATTTCATCAATCGCTGACAATTGTATACCACCAAGCGTTTGCCCACAACACACATGGCTTATTAGCAGCAATCGTCTGTGTTGTTCTCGCTCCTCACACAGATTTCCGATTACAGGCCTGTTTGCCGCGTATCACACACATCTTGTTATATTGAACCGTTTCTGTTCTCTTGGCTCAAAGCAAATAGTTCATCCGAGTGAACCGCATGTCGTATATCGCACACACCTTGATCTGGCTAACTGTTTTTTTTGTTTTGCCTAATCACAAACAGTTCATCCGAGTGAACCGTCTACTGTATATCGCACACACCTTCATCTGGCTGCCCATTTATTTTGTTCCTCATCATCACAAATAGTTAATTGAACTGCATCGTATGCCCTGCATCGCACACACAACTAAAATATGAACCGTGTTTGATGCATCCTCCATCGCCAACGTTTTGCACCTTTTTTGATGGGTTTTTACACCACCGTTTGCAATTATTGCATCGCACATAGTTTTGTCGAAGGGTCTTTGATCGTAGTGTCGGGTTAGCAGCCTTCTACAGTAATGCATGTACATGATAGCTACATTAGTTGTTTGAAGAAACATCACTGTAACATTGGCATGCACAATTGAAAAGGATTATTTACGGAAAAATGTGTTATGTGAGTGTCCAATCTTTATAGCGTTGAATCGATATTGTATCTTTGGCCACAATATGAAGTATATATTGATTTATGTTCAAGCGATGCACTTCCACGATTTCTAGGTAGTGATACGTGAATGAATTGTGCAATCTCTCTCACACGCATACATATCTCATTTCTCCGTGTGCATCGGAATCACACACGCACACTTCGTGTATTTCTCTCCCTCCATCAAGGTTAGAGTTCGTCTTTCTACCCCGTCCTACAAGTCTCTCACAGAAACACGTACGCTCTCTCTCTTGAACACGCCCACCCCTTTAATTCCGCCCACCCACCGCCACTAATGTCTCAAAGTGTAATTATGTCTCTCACACATATGCCTAAGGTTAACTCGAGTTCCGGAACAATATGAATACATACAATGGGATTCCAACAGAGCACCTTTTGTTTTGAGATCTCTCTCTCTCTCTATCTCTCTGTCTCTGACACACACACACATGCGCGCATGCGTGGACATTGTTTCTCTCTTTTTTTTCCGACACTTGCATGCATACCATTTGTTTATCTCCGTGATGCTTTAAGTATGCCTCGCACACATGCTATCTACCTATCCCTTAATATAGATACGTGTCACACAAACTCCTTCTCCTTATATCTAAGTGTCACTGCCCCCCCCCCACACACACCCACACACACACTTTCTGACACCAAAGGAAGAGGGTGACACCTCGATCTTGATACTAATCTATGTACTGGCTTCTCTCTCAAACACACACACATGTACACTACCCGACACCGAAGGAGTAGGGTGGCACCTCGATCTTGATAGTAATATATCTACTGGCTTCTCTCTCAAACACACATGCATACACACACACGTGCTAGTTGTGCCTCTATGCCTACTGCGCACTCTCGATACGTCTTTCTCTCCCCCCCAAACAATGACAGCAGAAGGGTGACAACTCGATCTTGATCTTAATCTATCAACTGGTTTCTCTCTCTCTCTCCCTGTCTCTCTCTCTCTCTCTCTCTCTCTCTTATACACACACACGCGTGCGCTAGTTGTGTCTCTATGCCTCATTCAAACACACTTGATACGTCTTTCTCTCCATAGCCCCGTCGATATGTAGACTTCTATCGCGCGCACAGTTGTAGTGACGATGACGCTGAATCCAGTGTGCCTTGTTTTTACCGGCCTCATCTAATAGTTTCAACCCTATTTTCTATTAATTAACCAGGCAACCTTTTCTTTGTTACTACTAGTGAATATGTAATCATTCAGGACATACATAAAATATAGCACTTCAACCAAATTATTGCAGTAACTATTTTAAAAGAAACTGTCTAGATTCCCATGTGTTGCACGGAACATCAACATGCATTTGTATGAGTAGTTTATATTGTGAGAGAAAATGATGAACGAGGGAAGGCCTGATTTGCAAATGTGGAGAGGGGTGTGGGTATCTTATTGCAAAATTGCCATAGTTTCCTTCCTATCTGTTATATTAAAATCTGATGACCTATATTGCAGGATGGCACGCACACCATCATCACCAATTCTGTTTTCTACTCCCTTTGTTCCTAAATATTTATATTTTTAGAGATTTCAACAAGTGACTAGTTACGGAGCAAAATGAGTGAATCTACACACTAAAATATGTCTGCATACACATCTGTATGTGGTAGTCCATTTCAAATCTAAAAAAGACAAATATTTAGGAACGGAGGGAGTATAAGAGTAGACATAGAGATATATCTCCAACATGGTCCACAACAAAAATGTGCTAGACTAGTTAGCACCGCATGCTTGCAACGCGATGACCTGAGTTCCAATTCTGTCTTTAACTATAGATTTTTGTATTATATATTATTTATATTTAATATATATTTCTTTCACTACTGTACTGACAGTTGGAACCCACAAAGTACTTAGAATACAAGATTAAGAATGGATTCGTTTCTTTTTTACTTTCTGTACAAAGATGTAGGCACCCTGCAAGTCACGTGCATTGTACATACAATTAACTTTTAATAGAGGGAGAATCATACTCGCAATTAACTCAAATGGATTGGATGTGACTCTATCATTTCCAGCATAAGAGCATCTCCAACGGCAGCCTGAAAATTTCCTCCCGCTTCCTTTCGCGAAGGACGACTTCAAACGGCAGCGGCATACTTTATTTGTTTTGAATTTTTTGTTTTATAAGTTTCAAATTCAAATTTAGAGCTCCCCATCACATGATGAGATTACAATATCCATTAAATCATTGCGTACATGTACTAGTAAGAAACAAATCTTGAGTTTGGCATGAGTTCTTGCAGCGTTAGCACCACAAGGCCTGGCGCAGGAGTTACATTTCCCTCTCGGGGCCCTCGGGACTCAGCTTCAGTGCCTTACTACACCTTCCTTTGAGTCAATAACATGTGGACCCGATAGGTGGCTGGTCCACATGTAATGCTCTGGAAGGCAGAGGGGCAGTGGGACCGAGAGGGGTGAGCCGTAGGTCGGGGGAAGTGTGGTGTCATGGGTTCGAGCGGCCTCGTGGGAATCACGTGTGGCTGTGGTAGACACTTTTTGCTCGCCGCATTTCAGGTGGCCCACATGTCATGCACACAAAGGCAGAGGGGCGGTGTGGCCGAGAGGGGTGAGGCGCACGTCGGGGGACATGGTGCCGTGGGTTGGAGCGGGGTCGTGTGAATCGTGAGTGGCAGTGGATGAAACGTGATGGTCGCCGTAGTTGAACTTCCATGTGTCAGGACCCCGACTCAATGCCACATCGATCTAGCATGTAACACCTCATATCACTTTGCGGCCTCACGCACGGTATTCCCACGGGTGTCGCCTTACCTTTGCCCGAGACCGTTTGCGCCTTTTGGCACACGTATATGATAGTGTCGCTAGCATCCATATGATAAGGAGCCCGGGCTGACATGGCTAGTCGTAAACCCAAAGTGGCACAAACTTACAGGGACAGGCATCCATGACCCAGCATCGAACATGTCGGTCATCAGCGAGTGAATCCAGGCTATAGCACTGGGCTAGCAGGACTCCGGTGGACCGGGCTGTAGCGGGCTAACAGGACTCCGGTATTCATCGCGTGACATTTCCCCGAAGGGACAGACACAGGAACGAAGAAGGACACATGCCGGCCAGCCTAAGTGTTCCGGAGCAGTAGCAAGCTACCATGGCTCGGTGGAAACACTAGGAGACATTTCCCGGTAAGAGAGGCTACTAAAGATAAACAACTAGATAGTCAGATCCCACACATACCAAGCATTTCAATAACATACACACAATATGCTCGATATGTGCAAATACAACATGGCATCACAACATGACTCTACGACACAAGTAAGTATTCAATAGGCTCCGAGGAGCGAGATATTACAAACAGGGGTCTCACGACCCAACATTCAGAGCATACAAGTCAAAGCACATGCGGAAGCTTAACATGTCTGAGTACAGACAGCTATAAAAATGAAAAAGGCTGAGAAGCCTGACTATCTACCAGATCCTGCCGAGGGCACAAGATCGTAGCTGAGGTAACAAGCTAAACGGCGAAGTCCACGTGGAACTACTAGCGAGACTGAAGTCTCTCTGCAAAAACATAAAATAGGCAAACGTGAGTACAAATGTACCCAGCAAGACTTATATCAGATCTAACTACATATGCATCATCATCAACAAAGGGGGTGGTGGAGTTTAACTGCAGCAAGCCAGCTTTGACTCGGTGGCTATCCTGGACTACGACTGCAAGTAACTCTTTTGAGGTGGCGCACACGAGTCCACATATTCACCATAACAATACACCACTATGGATCCGCTCTCGTCTCCCTACGAGAACGCCATCCATAGCACTCACGCTTATCTTGCGTATTTTAGAGTATCCACTTTCACTTGTCTATGAACTATGCAAGGTGTCCAAGTTTCCATATCCGAGGAATCCGGCTATTCGAATAGATAATGATAACCCTGCAGGGGTGTACTTCTTCACACACGCTTTCGCCACTTATCGCCCTGTACACGTCATGTACCTCGGCAACCTTCAAGCGGAAGCCGGGCGAGGGAGTCGGCCATGATCTGACTAACCGAACAAGTCTCTAGTCCAGGTTTATCGCCTATTCGGGTTCCATCCGCAAGGAGATCCGGCCGGGGTGTCGCTCACGGCCCCAAACGATGTGAGCAGGGTTCCCAAGCCCACCTCGACGAGTGGATCTACGCTTGGTACACCGTGCCACTGTGCCTAGTCTGTCCCAAGCCCACCTGTACCGGGTGCCACTTGGTAGACTACTAACACTACCTACAAACACCAGAAACTAGTTGCAACTCCTGGACAAAGATCAAGTTGATTAATAAGTCGAGAGAGCTTGGAGCGCCCGGAGCTCAATGTGTGGTAGTAACTGATCATGGATCACAAACACAGAACTCAGTTCCTGAGGACGGCTGCAATGAGACAACCCACCATGTACTCCTACATGGCCTCTCACCGCTACCTTTACCAAATCGTGTTCACACACTTAGCTCTCAATGGTAGGACATGTTCACACACCTCTGATTCATCCCCGATGAATCAGACCTGACTCAACTTTAAGCAGTATCAGGCATGACAAACAACATGAATGAGTAGGCACAACAGGGCTCAAACAACTCCTACTCATGCTAGTGGGTTTCATCTATTTACTGTGGCAATGACATGTCATGCAAAGGATAAAGGGGTTCAGCTAACGCAGCAAGTAACAAATATGTCGTTGTTGTCCTAATGCAGTAAAAGAGAGCAGGAGCGGGAGAGTGGGATTTTATCGGAAAGAACAAGGGGGGTTTTGCTTGCCTGGCACTTCTGAAGATAGCATTGAGTCTTCATCAGTGTCAACGATCACATCATCGGTACAATGTCTATCGAGGGGGAACAACGCCGGCAAACACAGAAGAAACACGACCAATGCAATGCACAATATGATGCATGCTATGACATGGCAATATGAATGTGTTTTGGGCTAATGCACCTAGCTATGATTTAAATGAAGTTGGTTTGAATACAAGATTCAAATTCAAACTCCATATGTGATTATTTAAATGCTCTTTATTTGTTTTGTCCAAAACAGAGGACAAACATTGCTCAAACATGCATGAAAATGGTACAGATGGATTTCTTGAATTTTTCTGATAATTTTTCATATATAAATTATTTAATTTGGAGTTACGGTTGAATTTCTATGATTTTTAGAAGTTTTAGGCATTTTTTGAAAATAATAAATCATTTAAGATTTATTTAAATTCCAGAAAGGAATTATTGCGTCAGCATGACCTCACCCTGATGTCATCAGGTCAACAGGGCGGGTCCAGGTCAAACCTGACGTGTGGGGGCTACACGTCAGTGTCACAGGGCTGCTTAGCTCACTGACAGGTGGGACCAAGTCAACGGCCACGTCAGCGTAGTCAACACCGACGCGTGGGCCCACCGGGGTTAGTTGAATTAAACAGAAGATGTAATTTGTGTTAATTAGGGCGTGGGGCCCATTAGTCAGTGGCCTAGGGGGTTGGTTAGTGCGTCATTAGCGTTTAATGACGTCGCCACGTCACCAGCCACCGGAGTGTCGCCGGCGACGACCACGGCCGACAGCGGAGGTGCATCGTGCGCTCGCTACGGAGCACCATTTGACGTGCGGTTTGCTCCTACGGGTTCCTGGGAGGAAGGCGCATCTAAAGAGATAAGCGACAGCAGCTGGGGTGGCCGGAGCTGCCGGCGGCGAGCTCTTTTGCGGCTGCCGGAGTTCGGCTATCGACGGAAACCATGCCACAGAGCACGGGAGGAGCAGCAGTTGGGTGATTTGAGCTCCTTCGGATGCACTGAGCGCGTTGGCGGGCTCATAAGCAAGCGGCGACGGCTGTGGCCGCGACGGCGCCATGGCCGGCGGCGAGGGATTCTCGGGTAAGGTGGTGGGGCTAGCTAGAGTGCGCAAACAGGAAAAGGATGAGAAGGGGGAGATGCGGTAGCTCACAGGGAGGCCAGAGAGCGGTTCAGCGGGCTCGGGGACGCGTCGGAGACGGCGAATCGGCGCGCGGCATCCGGCAGCCGTGCGTGAAGAAGACGGCTCGATGACGGCGATGCAGGGCGTCCGAGGTCGCTTGACTCGGCGGAGAGGATGAGGGCGAGGTAGCCGAGCTACTGGGCACGCCGACGGGTCGAGGGGGAGGCTCTGGGTGCGGCAACGGCGAGCGGCGGCGATGAGCTCTGCTCGGGCTGCGCGAGAGAGAGAGCAGAGGAGGGGGAAGGGATCGAGAGAGAGCAGAGAGCGAGGGGAGAGACAGAGGGGGCTACGGGCGATGCTAGAAGGCCGTGGCGTTGCGGTCGAAGCAGGAGGTGGCCTTGGAAGCAGGAGGTGGCCAAGGCAGCGTCGGCGCCCGTCAGCCACGCGCGCTGCCTACTGGCGCGGGGAAGACGACAGGAGGAGGTGGGCTGGGCCGCGCTGGGCCGGTCCTGTTGGCCACCAGGTAAGTGGCTGGGCTGCTGGTGGGCTACCAGGTAAGTCTTCTGCTCTTTTTTAATTTTTCTGTTCTGTTTTATTTTTATTTAATCTTTTGCCACTGTTTTGAATTTAAAATAATTCAAACAATGCCAAAAGCTCCTCTGAATATTTTTATTTTGCTAGATGGACTTTTCCAAAAGCTCATAAAATATTTCAGGGTATTTGAAATTATATTCTAGTTATATGAATATAATTCAAATTCAAATAGCTAATGATTTAAATTCAAAGTCCCAAAAATAAATCCTTAAAAATGTTCAATATTTTTGGTTTGGATCAAAACCCTTGCCAAAAATATTAAACATCTAAGAAGAGCATTTTGGAACAATGAATGAGATTTTAGGGTTTTTGCCCTTCTTTTATTTAGGGTTTTGAGGCTTCTAAATTCCTCAGTTCAAATTTTAGAAATTTAAACATGATGCAAGTAAGATGCAAACACTAGACAGCACCAGAAGCTAGGGATGTGACAACTCACCCCCACTAAACAAAAATCTCGTCCTGAGATTCAAGTGTAGGGTAAGACGATGGGGAACGCAAACTAGCACAATCTTCATGATCCAGGTTGCACTTCATAGGAACGTTGATTCGATCACCATCATTGTCTTGAGTTCTTGCTCTGAGAAATCCTGCCAACATGACATGGAGGGAAGAAGGAGACTCTAGAAGGGTCGATCTTCTCGAAGATCGAACAACTCTGGATCAACTCATGGGATGAGACATTGACACATCTCTCGAGCTGAGACACGAAGCATAGATCTGAAGAAATGGAGTGAGACAGATGACGAGGGTTCGCTAAGTAGACAACAATTCCACACCTAAGAAGGTGGTAAACGATTGTCAACGTAGCGAGGAGTTGAGTTGCCATGATACCACGACGAAACATCCTGGAGGAGGGTGATTCGTAGATTATTACCTTAAGTGGCAAAAAGAATTACCTTTGATATAGAGATCATTGAGACTCTCTATATCAGCCTAAGGCAAATCACAGCAATCGATTGGCGGGGGTCCGTAGAATGGCATACTCGGACTTGGATGATGTGGATTACCTTGTTGAAGACAACGTAATGGATGAATTTCCTTATCACCGGAAATGGAAGAGACCCGTGGTAGAATGGCACATTGGTGGTGCAAGCTGGGAACAAAATGCAAATGCTGGGAATGATTCTGGTAACTGGGGAAGAACCCAACAATAGAGAGTGAATTCACTATTTGAAAAGGTCATAGCATTGCCGAGGAAACTGAGAGCACTATACAGTTAATGTCGACGATCAAACCTAGCACTTGCGCGTGCTCTCAAGAACTTGAGCATTTCCATAATCATCAAGATTTTACCAATATCCGTGTCAAGGATCCTGGCAACACAACTTACTACCATGATGACTAATGATGGATGATGCAGATGCAAAGGAAGATAACACCTTCTCAGATTTCACCTTAGCGAGGCCAAGGAAACAAAATCTGGATGATCGACCGAGAGACATTTAGCACTCCGCTTCTAATGTTCTCCTTGATGTGCTAGTGTAACCCATTCATAGAAATGGTCTGGTATCTAGAACATCAAGTAAAGGTCGGACTTCGGGAGCACAAGAATCATAAGGAACAACTAGGGAGTAAATCCTACGAAGTCCTTATGGGAAGGTGGCCAACTTCCTCAATCAAGTTACTACAATAATAGGTCTTCCGGCTGGGGGTGTTGGCCATGACACCCACTTTACCGGTTATCGAGGGACCAGTATTATAGTTCTTGGGAAATGTTCCAACTATCATATCTGCCTGAGATTCAGATCTGGTTGGTGTCAGAATAATCCAGACTCATCGCGTCTAGGAAGAAAAATGAAAGTTTGCAACACAATTCGACGAGATAACGTTGCGAGATTCTCGAGAAATGAACTACGATAGCAAGCTCCAAACATGAGCTGGTTCTGCTACACACATGTGAACACGCTGTCCCAGACAAACATGATCACATGGTAGTCTTACAATAAAACACTACCGAGTTCTGGTAGGGAACCATCATCGGGGATATCAGAGTCTTGTGCATTACCATGGATTAACACTTAACTCCTTTCCCTGAACAAATCAGTCAGTGGTTTGGGGTGCTACGGAACACACATGGAGTGGAGGTAATTAATCTACCAAACCATAGTATACTTTGCACATGCATGACTGACTTGGGACGATTGCAAAGGAAACAAAACAAACCTTTCTCAAACCCACGGCGGCCACTTGCACCAAATGCACATGAATTAGAGGAAGTCACTTCTTCCATCCAAGCATAGGCTTCATGAACGGAACACGAAGGCATTGCTTACAAAGTTTCCAACACTAGGTTGATGTTCAACATGAATCATGGGGGAGACAAAATGCTGCTGATAGGCTCAACAGTAACTCATCGGAATTTCCATATCACTGGACTTCCGCCATCATGTGAACACGGTGATAGTATTGGTCAGACCAAAAGATGTAATGGTATATGCTCGAGGGATCAACCACGAGTAAGACAACATTACGAGCATCGTTGGTACTGATTTGATTGACGATAGCCCACACTCAAATCAAAGGATTGATAAGACAATAGGTCCAGCAACTGATCACAGGGACCAATCGATGAAGATATCATCTTTCTTCAACACACACTACACAAGAATATCCCTTTGGAACGAACTAAGTTAGGCAAGCTTTAATCTTCCAATTCTCCAAGTTGTTGTCTAGCTTAACCAACTAGCTCAGGGGTATCCAACACGGATTCTTGGAGAAATAGTGGTTTACAGGAATAAACCAACTTGATCACAAGATCAACATAGCAATCAGGGGACAACCTGGTAATACTTCCGAGAAGATATTCGGAAAATCAGGAACCACCGATATGTTACTAAGCTCGAGAACAATCTTGCTTTTCAGGGCAAGATGATATGATCAAATAAGCGAGGACTTGACAAAATCCTAACTCATCAATCAAAGAGTGCACCAGGAAATAAGGACTAGGTAGCACAATCAGTCTTAGAATGATGATTCAAGAACCAACACACTAAGAATGAAATTATTGTCCATTAACTACCAAACAATAGAGTTGCTAGGAGTATAGATTTCACACATCATAGTTCACCCGTCGGCATTCCGGTTGCAATGACACGGAAGCCGAGAAATGAATAATGATGGCAAGAAGTATCACTGCAACAAGAATTCATAAGAGGGTGTGCATTTCCAATGATATTCCTAATATAAAGATGGTAATACTTCAGGGTAGAACAGAACAAAAACTGGATTAGCATTTTGATCTGCGGAGCACCACTATTTTGACCCAATCCTAGATATGGATGAGGTACTGGAGCTTGTTTCTCCTAGTCATCCTGAATAGAATGGCTTAACGGACCACAAGAATAATAGGCATCGATGAACGATTGCACACATACTCTTGACTATCAATTGATAGACGAGGGTCAGAAGACAACTAAAGAGGGACAACCCAAAGGAACATATGTTTTTCTGAGTTGTGGATGCATAGATTAGTATGTCGAGCAGAGCTCAACATGTTTCTTCCGGATAACCTATGCAGAAAGGTTGAACTGGCAGAGTCACAATGTAGAATGGAGAACCCATCGAGAGCACTCCTGTTGTGATCTTTTGATCCAACAAACTTCTGTTGTAAGTGGTTCATGGTATTTGGAAGAAGGATATACCACGGACCTCGAGGACTAATGCAAAGGTTACTAATAATCTAAAGGAACTAGCAACACTATCAACATGAAGTAAGTAGGGTGAATCTTGGTTCGAAAACCCAAGAATAGAATACCTACTAACTAGTTGGCATCACATGATGCTTACGAGAATGATGGCCAGAATCATCACACTGGGACACAAATCATGGCTGAATTACTAGATGATCCCCTAAGACACCTAGGGTCATAATACCAGCTCCAACATATATGTCAAGGCAATAAAGTACCCCAACTCACAGGTTTGTGTGATTAATCTGACCAAAGGCACATCGGAAACAGAAGGAAGGGATTTGCAAATGCATCGGACTATCTAGAAACCTGGGATGACTCGGACAGCATAACGGCTGTAAATGCTCAAAAGGTTTGGAGACATACTACAAAATGGTGGCATAACCACTCAGAAGCACAATATCAAGGTTTCGAGATCAACAATTAACATACGGAAGTAGTAGGAACTGAACTGAGACTTAAATCCAACAATCCTATAAGTCTACGGATTAGTAACACGTCATCCTGATAGATAGATGAGAAGACCTAGTTCCTTAACCCCGTAGGAAAGATAAGATGACTCAGATCAGAAGGGCATAAGGTATAAGGAGTAAAAAGAGCCTTACGTTCCATCCCACAATCAATTCCCTTATATAACTAAAGAATTTCTAGACTCAACTTCGACCAGTTTGGCTTGGTAATCCTACAGGCAGTCAAGCTCTGATACCAAAGCTGTCAGGACCCCGACTCAATGCCACATCGATCTAGCATGTAACACCTCATATCACTTTGCGGCCTCACGCACGGTATTCCCACGGGTGTCGCCTTACCTTTGCCCGGGACCGTTTGCGCCTTTTGGCACACGTATATGATAGTGTCGCTAGCATCCATATGATAAGGAGCCCGGGCTGACATGGCTAGTCGTAAACCCAAAGTGGCACAAACTTACAGGGACAGGCATCCATGACCCAGCATCGAACATGTCGATCATCAGCGAGTGAATCCAGGCTGTAGCACTGGGCTAGCAGGACTCCAATGAACTGGGCTGTAGCAGGCTAACAGGACTCCGGTATTCATCGCGTGACATTTCCCCGAAGGGACAGACACAGGAACGAAGAAGGACACATGCCGGCCAGCCTAAGTGTTCCGGAGCAGTAGCAAGCTACCATGGCTCGGTGGAAACACTAGGAGACATTTCCCGGTAAGAGAGGCTACTAAAGATAAACAACTAGATAGTCAGATCCCACACATACCAAGCATTTCAATAACATACATACAATATGCTCGATATGTGCAAATACAACATGGCATCACAACATGACTCTATGACACAAGTAAGTATTCAATAGGCTCCGAGGAGCGAGATATTACAAACAGGGGTCTCACGACCCAACATTCAAAGCATACAAGTCAAAGCACATGCGGAAGCTTAACATGTCTGAGTACAGACAGCTATAAAAATGAAAAAGGCTGAGAAGCCTGACTATCTACCAGATCCTGCCGAGGGCACAAGATCGTAGCTGAGGTAACAAGCTAAACAGCGAAGTCCACGTGGAACTACTAGCGAGACTGAAGTCTCTCTGCAAAAACATAGAATAGGCAAACGTGAGTACAAATGTACCCAGCAAGACTTACATCAGATCTAACTACATATGCATCCTCATCAACAAAGGGGGTGGTGGAGTTTAACTGCAGCAAGCCAGCTTTGACTCGGTGGCTATCCTGGACTACGACTGCAAGTAACTCTTTTGAGGTGGCGCACACGAGTCCACATATTCACCATAACAATACACCACTATGGATCCGCTCTCGTCTCCCTACGAGAACGCCATCCATAGTACTCACGCTTATCTTGCGTATTTCAGAGTATCCACTTTCACTTGTCTATGAACTATGCAAGGGGTCCAAGTTTCCATATCCGAGGAATCCGGCTATTCGAATAGATAATGATAACCCTGCAGGGGTGTACTTCTTCACACACGCTTTCGCCACTTATCGCCCTGTACACGTCATGTACCTCGGCAACCTTCAAGCGGAAGCCGGGCGAGGGAGTCGGCCACGACCTGACTAACCGAACAAGTCTCTAGTCCAGGTTTATCGCCTATTCGGGTTCCATCCGCAAGGAGATCCGGCTGGGGTGTCGCTCACGGCCCCAAACGATGTGAGCAGGGTTCCCAAGCCCACCTCGACGAGTGGATCTACGCTTGGTACACCGTGCCACTTTGCCTAGTCTGTCCCAAGCCCACCTGTACCGGGTGCCACTTGGTAGACTACTAACACTACCTACAAACACCAGAAACTAGTTGCAACTCCTGGACAAAGATCAAGTTGATTAATAAGTCGAGAGAGCTTGGAGCGCCCGGAGCTCAATGTGTGGTAGTAACTGATCATGGATCACAAACACAGAACTCAGTTCCTGAGGACGGCTGCAATGAGACAACCCACCATGTACTCCTACATGGCCTCTCACCGCTACCTTTACCAAATCGTGTTCACACACTTAGCTCTCAATGATAGGACATGTTCACACACCTCTAATTCATCCCCGATGAATCAGACCTGACTCAACTCTAAGCAGTAGCAGGCATGACAAACAACATGAATGAGTAGGCACAACAGGGCTCAAACAACTCCTACTCATGCTAGTGGGTTTCATCTATTTACTGTGGCAATGACAGGTCATGCAAAGGATAAAGGGGTTCAGCTAATACAGCAAGTAACAAATATGTCGTTGTTGTCCTAATGCAGGAAAAGAGAGCAGGAGCGGGAGAGTGGGATTTTATCGGAAAGAACAAGGGGGGTTTTGCTTGCCTGGCACTTCTGAAGATAGCATTGAGTCTTCATCAGTGTCAACGATCACATCATCGGTACAACGTCTATCGAGGGGGAACAACACCGGCAAACACAGAAGAAACACGATCAATGCAATGCACAATATGATGCATGCTATGACATGGCAATATGAATGTGTTTTGGGCTAATGCACCTAGCTATGATTTAAATGAAGTTGGTTTGAATACAAGATTCAAATTCAAACTCCATATGTGATTATTTAAATGCTCTTTATTTGTTTTGTCCAAAACAGATGACAAACATTGCTCAAACATGCATGAAAATGGTACAGATGGATTCCTTGAATTTTTCTGATAATTTTTCATATATAAATTATTCAATTTGGAGTTACGGTTGAATTTCTATGATTTTTAGAAGTTTTAGGCATTTTCTGAAAATAATAAATCATTTAAGATTTATTTAAATTCCAGAAAGGAATTATTGCATCAGCATGACCTCACCCTAACTTCATCAGGTCAACAGGGCGGGTCCAGGTCAAACCTGACGTGTGGGGGCCACACGTCAGTGTCACAGGGCTGCTTAGCTCACTAACAGGTGGGACCAAGTCAACGGCCACGTCAGCGTAGTCAACACCGACGCGTGGGCCCACCGAGGTTAGTTAAATTAAACAGAAGATGTAATTTGTGTTAATTAGGGCGTGGGGCCCATTAGTCAGTGGCCTAGGGGGTTGGTTAGTGCGTCATTAGCGTTTAATGACGTCGCCACGTCACCAGCCACCGGAGTGTCGCCGGCGACGACCACGGCCGACAGGGGAGGTGCACCGTGCGCTCGCTACGGAGCACCATTTGACGTGTGGTTTGCTCCTACGGGTTCCTGGGAGGAAGGCGCATCTAAAGAGATAAGCGATAGCAGCTGGGGTGGCCGGAGCTGCCGGCGGCGAGCTCTTTTGCGGCTGCCGGAGTTCGGCTATCGACGGAAACCATGCCACAGAGCACGGGAGGAGCAGCAGTTGGGTGATTTGAGCTCCTTCGGATGCACTGAGCGCGTTGGCGAGCTCATAAGCAAGCGGCGACGGCTGTGGCCGCGACGGCGCCATGGCCGGCGGCGAGGGATTCTCGGGCAAGGTGGTGGGGCTAGCTAGAGTGAGCAAACAGGAAAAGGATGAGAAGGGGGAGATGCGGTAGCTCACAGGGAGGCCGGAGAGCGGTTCAGCGGGCTCGGGGACGCGTCGGAGACGGCGAATCGGCGCGCGGCATCCGGCGGCCGTGCGTGAAGAAGACGGCTCGATGACGGCGATGCAGGGCGTCCGAGGTCGCTTGACTCGGCGGAGAGGATGAGGGCGAGGTAGCCGAGCTACTGGGCACGCCGAGGGGTCGAGGGGGAGGCTCTGGGTGCGGCAACGGCGAGCGGCGGCGATGAGCTCTGCTCGGGCTGCGCGAGAGAGAGAGCAGAGGAGGGGGAAGGGATCGAGAGAGATCAGAGAGCGAGGGGAGAGACAGAGGGGGCTACGGGCGATGCTAGAAGGCCGTGGCGTTGCAGTGGAAGCAGGAGGTGGCCGGGGAAGCAGGAGGTGGCCGAGGCAGCGTCGGCGCCCGTCGGCCACGCGCGTTGCCTACTGGCGCGGGGAAGACGACAGGAGGAGGTGGGCTGGGCCGCGCTAGGCCGGTCCTGTTGGCCACCAGGTAAGTGGCTGGGCTGCTGGTGGGCTACCAGGTAAGTCTTCTGCTCTTTTTTAATTTTTCTGTTCTGTTTTATTTTTATTTAATCTTTTGCCACTGTTTTGAATTTAAAATAATTCAAACAATGCCAAAAGCTCCTCTGAATATTTTATTTTGCTAGATGGACTTTTCCAAAAGCTCATAAAATATTTCAGGGTATTTGAAATTATATTCTAGTTATATGAATATAATTCAAATTCAAATAGCTAATGATTTAAATTCAAAGTCGCAAAAATAAATCCTTAAAAATGTTCAATATTTTTGGTTTGGATCAAAACCCTTGCCACAAATATTAAACATCTAAGAAGAGCATTTTGGAACAATGAATGAGATTTTAGGGTTTTTGCCCTTCTTTTATTTAGGGTTTTGAGGCTTCTAAATTCCTCAGTTCAAATTTTAGAAATTTAAACATGACGCAAGCAAGATGCAAACACTAGACAACACCAGAAGCTAGGGATGTGACACCATGGACAAGCTATCATGTCTACGGACACATGCATTGCATACCGATCACTTAAAGGAGTTGTAGAGAAAGCTAGGCGGATAAATAGTTCCTTATTGTCAAGCAGACCTACGCTACTACTTGTTCCAAAGACATGCACACCATCGAAATAGTACATCTATATCAATATATACACAGAGAGGAAATTTTTTTACAAGAGAGGAAATAGTTCATCCATCCATAATGCCCTGCTGCTGGTGCAACTTCTTCTTCTTCCTCCTCCTCCTCTTCTTCTTCTTCTTCTCATTTTCTGTGGGAGAGGGCTTCGCAACAAGCTCTCTGGACCTTGTAGCTTTATCGAAACTCACACGGGCATCGAGGGTGTCGGCGTTTTGGGAACGGGGGTCCCCAGACCTGCCCGCCTGCGGCCCATGGCGTGGCCGAGCCAGCAGGCCGTACGGCCCATCTTCACCAATAAAGCATCCAAGACCCTCGTGAGGGTCCAAGCCTCGCGAGGCAGGCGACGCAAGACCTCCTCCCGAGCGGCCTAGTCAGGCAGGCTTGTGAGGGGCGGAGATATCAAGGCGAGGCGAACCTCACGAGGCTCTCGTGATGTGAGCCATGACGATTGACACCAGGTGGGCGCCAGGCAGGCGCCAGCTCGCGCAGCGTCCTTGTTTCCTCTTTGGTGCAAAGGAGGCAAGCGCAGCCGCGGAGTACCGAGGCATCAGGCAAAGGTTGCAATTTCAGTGCAACAAGACCAAGACCATGGACTGCAAGAAGAAGGTCGTCGTGGAGCCCAAGACGGCGTCACCGCCATAGCTTTGTGCAGGTGAAGACTACTTTTGTCAGGATGGCTCGTACTAGTTGTCCCCCTTCGAATTAGTCAGCCATTGTTGGCTCCCTTCCCGCTCAATATTTGGGAAGAGGACCAGGGCCTCTATAAATAGGACTAGCCACCACCATAGTAGGAGGGGATCAGACCCGGAGACACACCACAAGTTCATACGCGCAAGAACACCTCAACCTCAGGCGGCTGTTCTTCCCTTGTATTGTTCATCATCAGCCCAAGAGGCAATCCACCACCACCACACTAGAGTAGGGTATTATACCACAAACGGTGGCCCGAACTAGTATAAACCCCGTGTCTTTCTGTGTTGTGAGTTCGTCGAGTTCGTCCGCAAGATCTTAGCGAGCTAGAGCATAGATCGGTAGGAGGGAAAGACTTCGCGCGCACCCCAGTGTTCGAACCATAAGGGTTAGCCAGAGCCCCACATCCGACATTTGGTGCGCCAGGTAGGGGTGTCCCATAGCTTCCTTTCCGCCAGTCCGTCGCTCCATCGTCTCCATGTCAGACGCTCGCCATGCTCGAGCTGAGCGTCGGGCTGCCCTCGCCGCCCGCGTCGCTCAGACGGCTCCCGTCGGCGGGCCGCCTCATCATTCTCCGTCTCCCGCCGCCAACGCTGCCACCAGCCCGGTGGGGAACGAGCAGCAGGCGTCCTTGCAGCATCCTTCGGTGCGGTAGGATGGCCGCACCGCTACTCCATCACTCACCCCTGCTAGTTCTTCGTCTCACACGCACCATGCTACCATGGAGGCACGGGCCGTGCTCATCGCAGCAAACGAGCTCCTGCGTTACTGCCCCGTCGATGACCTCTACGAGGAGTGGCTCGACCGCGTCACCGATCTCGTCTGTGCCGCAAGGGCTCTCCGACACTGTCCCACTCTCTGCCTCCCCCTCAACCAGCCGCGGGCGATAGGGCTCATGGCGTGCTTCCACCGCCTCGACCCCAAGATGGTGCCTTGGCACCAAGGCGTGCACCTCCGCGGCGTGATCCACCGCACTGGGCGCCCGCGCGTGAAGAAAGAAGCTGCCAAGAAATCCCGCGGCCGCAAGAAGCTACACCGGTGCTCCCCGCACCACCTAGTCAAGACCGCGTGCCGCCTGCAATGGCGCAGCGCGGACCTCGCCAAGACCAAGTTCCGCCTCAGAAGTGGGCCCCGACGACCATGGCTGGCTGCCGTGCCTTCACCCCCGAACTGCGTAGCGTCGCCTTGCCAGGCAAGTTCAAGCCAGATCTACCTCCTCGATACGACGACACCGCCGACCCCATGGAGTTCGTGCAGCTCTATGAGCTGAGCGTCGAAGCAGCCAATGGCGATGAAAAAGTCATGGCGAATTGGTTTCCCATGGCTCTCAAGGATGGGGCCCGCTTCTGGCTCTTGAACCTGCAGCACGGCTCGATCTCCTCCTGGGACGAGATGCACAACCACATCGTCGCCAACTTCCAGGGCACTTGCGACTGCCCACCGGCCACGGGCGATCTACGCCGTCTCAAGCAACAGTCAGGAGAGACCCTCCAGAAGTACATCCAGCACTTCAACAACAACCGCCTCAAGATCCCCAAGGTCACGGACGAAGCCATCATCTCCGCGTTCTCAGACAGCGTCCGTGACATCAATATGAAGGAAGAGCTAGCTATCCACGAAGAGCTTTGCACATCTCAGGAGCTGTTCAACCTGGTGACCAAGTGCGCAAGAGCTGAGGAGGGGCGCCTCTCTCTCCTTGAGCTGCCAGCTGCAAGAGTGGAGGAGAAGAAGGCCAAGGCCAAGGACGTGAAGCGCAAAGAGGCAATGGTGCTCGCAGCGGAGCCCGACACCAAGCGAGGCAGAGATCAGCCCGAGTCATCCAAGAACAGACGTCCGTTCTGCATCGTCCACAACCTGAACACCCACAACACCAGCGACTGTCAAGAGCTCAGGGCCATATGGGAAGGACGCTTCGGTCGAGGCCCCGAGTGCAATGACCGGGGTTACGTCCGCGGAGGAGGACGCGGAGGCGGACGCTGGGACAACCGTGGCCCGCGCCAGGAGTGGCGTGACTGGCCTCGTGAGGACCGCTGGCAGGACCAACCTCACGAGGGCGCCTGGAGGGACCTGCCTCATGAGGATCACCCCCAGGGCAACGTCGGTCTTCCCCCGTTTCCGCCACCGAGAAGGAACGACGACCACCACCGGGACGAGGGGGCTGGGGGCTTCCAGGAGCCACGTGCGATCGCTTGCATCTTGGGCGGTGCTTAGGCCCTAGCCTCTTAGCGCATCTTCAAATAGTTCGCTCGCGAGGTGAACGCGGCGCTCCCCAAGCTCGAGGCCACGTGTCCGCTCAGGTGGTCCCAATGCGTCATCACCTTCGACTCGGCCGATCAGCTCAAGTGCGCTGCCACCGCTGGCACACTTCCTATGATGTGCTCCCCAGTCATCAGCAATGTGCAAGTCACCAAGACTCTCATCGACGGCGGCGCAGGGCTCAACATCCTATCCGTCGACACGTTCGACAACATCCAAGTGCCCTATGAGCAGCTCCAGCCAACTAAGCCTTTCTCTGGTGTGACTGACGGTTCCACCACACCGATAGGGCAAGTACGCCTGCCTGTCACCTTTGGGGAGCGCAAGAACTACCGCACCGAGCTCATCGACTTAGACGCGGCGCACATCTGCCTGCTGTACAATGCCATCCTCGGGTATCCAGCCCTGGCCAAGTTCATGGCAGTCACTCACCATGGCTACAACGTTCTCAAGATGCTAGGAAGCGGGGGAATCATCATGGTCCCATGTGAAGAAAGGGATGCGGTGTGCTCCCTTGAGCATGCCTTCCAAGCCGCAACAATCGACAACCCTCACAGCAGAAGTGAAGGCCCTCCGGAGACCATCCCCAAGAAGAAGTTGTCGTGCCGCGCATGACCTCAAGAAGATGGCGTCACGTCAGGAGCCTCGTCAGGATCATGGCCCGCTCCAGGGGTGCCTCCCTCCACCGCATTAGAAAGCGCGCCCGGCGCCCTCCTCAGGCAGGACTCGGGGGCTCTCTCTCGGAGAGCCTCGGACCTTGCCAACCTCATGAGGGTGCCGCTTGGGCACCACTTGGAAGCATGCTTCACGGCACGCTTTCCTCAGGAGAGCACAGGGCAAGGAGTGCCCACCACCCAGGAGTTCATCACCAAGACCACCCAAGAGCTACAAGACGCAAGAGCCATGCGCGGTGACAACCGCTCACGGAGTGTGGCTCACCATCCAGGCGAGGGTGCTGAGCTGCGCGTCTGAATTAGCATCCCAGGTCTCAACAGGGCCGCATCTCAGGAACACTTCTGGCCATCACGTGCGGGCCGATGTGAGGGTCCACCACACAGCTACGTTTGCATGCCCTTCGGCTTGCCGAGCATGGCGTCGGACTATCAGCGCAACATGCGGCAAGTCCTGGCGGCTCAGGAGACCAGGTTCCATGCTATTCTGGAGGAGATGGGGACGGTCTTCAGGGAACCTCCTGAGCCCCCAGAGCCTCCCAAGGCTCAGGGTCCCGGTGGCTCATGAGGAGCCATTCCTTCAACGCATGGCTTCAGCTGCACCAACTCTACTTCATCTATTGGACCAGGTGACATCTTCCAAGTTCATTTAAGCCGGGAGCGCCCCTTGGGCTGCATGATTCCCAGGCCACATGGGTCCGTCCCTGTGGCATGTATCCCGTCTGCTTATGTCTTTAGCTTACCTCGTTGGGGGCGCCCCTCGGGCTGCATCATCCCCACGCCGCTCGGGCCAGACCCGATAGCATGTATCTCCCTGCATGTACCTAAGTCGATCTACTCTTCATGCTTAACCTGCCAACTGCCATCTGCTGCTCGATCATCGCCTCCCTCGGGGCCTCTACACAGGCACGGCGCTGGTGCATGGGTCCGTCCCTGCCACGACCGACAAATCTAAGTGGTCGAGCTCTGGCTCGTGGCACGCGCAGTGCACGTCACCTCACCAGGCCCTCAGTGCCTTCACTTCATCCACACCAACCAGCGGCAGGCAGACGGCAGTAACGGCAAACCATGTTTCTTCTTGTGCCTGTCCACAGGGACCCAGCGGGAAGGATGTTTCTCCTTTTCTCTCGTGAGATTCGTTTGCGCGTTAAAAGGGGGGCTCCTGAGCATCACGACTCAGTAGCTCTTACTGGCTCTCCAGCCCTCACCCCCTGGCCTTGACCACGATATCGCGACCTGGCATACCAGTGGCGGCTAAGCTTGCTCGAGGGCCAGGACCTAATGACGTAGAGCATTAAGAGGAGCTCGGGAGAAGGAAAACTCGTACGGACCAGCCTAGCTATGTCGCGTAAGTTGGCACGCAGCCCTGGTGCAACATCAGAAATCACCGCGAAGTCAGCAAGATAAGTCTCGCCCTCGGATCGGCTAAATATTTGGCCCTAGTAGTCTCTCACACCATGCAGCAACCCCGTTGTGGCCAAGTCATCTTCCTTTCTTTCCTTACCATGGTCGCTTGGCGCTAAGGGGGACCTCCTGAGCATCACGCCTCAAGGGCTCTTACTGGACCACGGGCCATGCACCTCCTGGCCTTGACCACGGCATCGTGACTTGGCATACCAGCGACGGCTGTAGCAGCCTTGGGACTGGGACCCATCAGTGTAGAGCAACAAGCTATCGCGAGGAAAGAAATGGGGGACCGAGCCTTAACGGGACACGCGTTCATCAAATCTTCATAACAAGGAAGATAGGTACAAAGGCATTGTAGATCCTTACATACCCCCACGGGGTGATTATGATTCTTCACAGGAAACAAAAGCCGATGCTAAGGGGGATCCTATCTACATCCTCCTGTGGCGGACGCCATCATCAATAGTGGGCCATGGGAGGCCGATGCCAACCCCATCCACATCAGCGGCGGCGGCCGGACGCCGCAGCCCTGCTCCGAGCACGACGAGAGCTTGGGGGGACGTAGCTGTCATCGCTCGTCTCCGGAGTCTCATATAGCTTAGGAGAACTGCTGGACTCCCATGGGCTGCTGCTGCTGGAGTGGTCGCGAGCGGAGCGTGCATCAGCCTCGCGCCCCTCTCCGGAGCAGCACTCCAGGCGGCGGCCCTCGTCATCGAAAACCTTGAATAAAAGCATGGAAGCACCGTCGTACTCGAAGTGGATCACGAGGGCGCCCCTCGCACGATAGACCCATGCGACCTCGCCCCAGTCGAGAGTCATGAAGATCTTGCCAGAGGGGACCGCTTCGATCTTCGCTCCGGTCGCTGGAGCGCTGCAATCAGCGTGCTGTAGCCAGAGCTCGAGAGGCCCCCTCGGCGGCATCACGTTGGAGAAGAACCGTGGGAAGCGGATCCAGGAACTCAGAGGCGTCGGCGCCCACAGCACCAACTCGCGCGAGGAGTCCGCGGCGTGGACAGCACGCATCGCCATGGCGCGGCGACCCCGGATGCATCATGGGCGGCGCTGCTCGTCACTTCGTCCTCCCGAGCCCTCTGCTTGGGCGTACAAGGGTAGCAGGTACCTTCGAGGAGGCCGCGCGCACCAAGGCCTCGTCAGCACCTGCATCGCCACTTCATTGCGGCGATGGGTCGACCTCTTCTTCGGTTGGAGTGGCACCGGGACATCCCGGGGGGCTTTCCCCTTTTCTTCGGCGGAGAACCTTCTAATAGGCGCAATTGCAGTAAGCAATGAAGAAAAGGAGAAGCGAGCAAGCGAGGAAGAGATGGGCAACAGGGGCTCCGCCCCCCTTCCCATTTATAGCAAGAGAAGGCCAACCGACGTCTCCCACGATCGCAGGTAATGACGGTTTCCATTGCATGTCGTAGGGACTTGTCAAGTCGTGAAGTTGTCGAGGCAGCATGGGGAAGCGGAGACGCCCATGTCCAATCAACCGCCATGCGTCAACCGAGGCCGCGGGCTTTTGGGGCCCACGGTGCTTCGAACTTGACCCTTGGCTTTGCCGCGAAGCCAAGCCTGAGTGCACCTTGGGCCCGAGGGCTACTGTCCGTGTTCTGGGAACAGGGGTCCCCAGACCTGCCTGCCTGCGGCCCATGGCGTGGCCGATCCAGCAGGCCGTACGGCCCATCTTCACCAACAAAGCATCCAAGAACGTCGCGAGGGTCCAAGCCTCGCGAGGCGGGTGACGCAAGACCTCCTCCCGAGCAGCCTAGTCAGGCAGGCTCGCTAGGGGCGGAGATATCAAGGCGAGGCGAACCTCATGAGGCTCTTGTGACGTGAGCCATGATGATCGACACTGTCGGATTTCGGGTTCCGGCAGACCCTTGAGGTTCGAACACTGGGGTGCGCGCGGAGATTTCGCCTCCTACCTACCTGCACCCCTTTGCCTCGCTAAGATCTAAGCAATGAAAAGAACAACACGAATGACACAGGGTTTATACTGGTTCGGGCTACCGTTGTGGTGTAATACCCTACTCCAGTGTGTGGCGTGGTGGATTGCCTCTTGGGCTGATGATGATGAATAATACAAGGAAGAACAGCCTCGCGAGGGTCTGCTCTTGGCTGGGGCGATGAACTGCTGGGAGGAGTTCAGTCGCCCTTCTCTCTCTCTCTCTCTCCTTCCTTCTCTTTTCCTTCTCTCGTCTTTTTCCTCTTCCCCCATCCCTCTCTCATTCGGTGGGTGGTTGGTCCTATTTATAGAGGCCCTGGTCCTCTTCTCAAATATCGAGCGGGAAGGGAGCCAACAATGGCGGGGACAACTAGTACTAGCTATCCTAACAAAAGTAGTCTTCGCCTGCACAAAGCTCTGGTGGTGACACCGTCTTGGGCTCCACAATGACCTCCATCTTGCAGTCCTCCTGGTCTTGGTCTTGTTGCACCGAAATGGCAACATGTGCCTGATGCCTCGGTACTCCGCGGCTGCGCTTGGTCCCTTTGCACCAAAGAGGAAAGGAGGACGCTGCGCGGGCTGGCACCCGCCTGGCACCTTTGGTCGTCATGGCTTGCGTCACGGGCACCTTGTGAGGTACCCCGCCTTGCTCTCTCCGCCTCCTCGCGAGCCGGCTTGATGAGGCCGTGCCTGAGGAAGCTCCGCATCGTCCGCCCCACGAGGCTTGGCCCCTCGCGAGGGTCTTGGGTCTATGTTGGTGAAGATGGGCCGTGCTGGGCCCCCCTTTGAGCCACGCCGCAGGCCGCAGGCAGGCAAGTCTGGGGACCCCCATTCCCAGAACACCGACAGTAGCCCCCGGGCCCAAGGCGCGCCCGGACTTGGCCGTGCAGGGAGGCGGAAGGGCAAGAGCAAAGCGCTGCGGGCCCTAACAGCCTGCGGCCTTGGGCGCCGCGTGGCGGTTGATGGGACGTGAGCGCCTTAGCAACCGTGCGAGTTGATAAAGGAGCGGCATCTGCCTCGGCTTTGCTTTTTGCTTTCTCCGGTTGCTGCTCAGATCCCCTTTCTTGCGCCTCTCCTTCCTTCCTCCAAAGTTTCCAGATCTACTCCGACCGCGTGACCTAGGAAGCCATGGCGCCTCGTCAGCCCCCGGCCGTAGCTTGGTACTCGTCTGCCCTGGACTCGCCGAACGTGTCGGAGGCGAGCCTTGCCCGGTTGCGTTGGATGGCGGCGGCGCGGGGCATCGATGGGGCAAAGGTGTTCAAGGCCAGCTCTGCCACCCCTGAGGGTCAAGGGAGCACCTTCTATCCGTTCTTCGTATGTGCCACTGCTGCTGGCCTGGTGCCTCCCTTCTCCGAGTTTTCTTCTCTGTCCTCCGCCATTACAAGCTACAGGCTCTGCATCTCCACCCCAACTCCGTCCTTCTCCTGGCAATCTTCGCCTATTACTGCAAGGCTCACGTAGGGGTGCAGCCCTAAGTGGCCTTGCTGCGCCACTACTTCTACCTCTGGACCTCTCGCGGTCCTGCTTCCGCGTGCGCGAGCTTCATCGCATACGGCGGCGCCATTGCCATCTCGAACCCCGGGAAAAGGATTGAGGGCTTCAGGAGCAAGTGGGTCTTGGCGGATGCTGGGCGCATTCACCCTCGGCTGATCTTGCCCATGGAGCAGCCCACGAGCTCCAGCGATTGGGGTCAAGCGGAGCTCGCGGACCCCCGCATGAAGCTGGTGTTGGAGAAGATGGATGCGGATCTGAGGCCGGCCAACATGGCGGCGGCGAAGATGACCGGCGCGTCGCTACTGAGGGAATTCCTGGGACACCAGCTGGCTCCGCTTCGGCTGTACTCACCCCCGATGTGGAGGCCCCATCCGAGCCCCGCGGCCTTGGCCGACGGAGATCTGGCCACGGTCCTCCAATCTCTGGTCGGGGGCGATGTGGCGAGGTTGGAGGGTGCTCCTACGCCCTTGTTCCTCCGCGACGACTGGGAGCAGGTAGTGAACTCCATGCCCGTCTTCAACGGGGATGGGCCCGTGCCCATGGAAACTCCCGAAGAACCGGTGGACGTGCCCTCCGACGACTCCAGCAAAGAGGAGGAAGGAGGGGAGCGGGAAAAAGGGCCTGACTCTGAGGCGACTGACGGAGAGTCGAGGGCTCCTCTCCCCCGGTGCAGGTCCCGCATTCTCTGCCTCTCTCCGAGCGATGACGACGAGGATGACGGCGAGGATGACGACGAGTAGGACGGCGGGAGCTTGCCCCCGATCCCGAAGAAGGACAGGACCGGGCTGATCTCCCGCGGGTCTGCCCCGGCCCCGAGGCGGACCACACCTTCCGCTTCCAAGCTTCCCGAGGTTGACCCTTCCAGCCGGCTTTCAGGCTTCAAATTTGGCCGGAGGCTGCTCGAGCTCACTGGCGACGACCCGTAAGCGTTTGATTCTTGTCTTTATTTCTTATTCTGCTTCTGAGGCTTCACGTTTGCATCTCTTGGACAGGATGGCGCCCGCAGCAAAGAAGTCGAAGGGGGCTCCTGAGGTTCCATCCGTGGCAGCGCCTCTGCCCGCGAAGGAGGGTGACTGCGACGCACGGGCTTCTCCTGCCCGGTTGTCCTCACGAGGCCTGGCTGATCCGGCTGGGGCGAGCTCGGCCCCCATGGCCCAAGTGACTCCCGAGGTGTCCTTGCCTGCCGCCGCCACTACAGCCATTGGGGCGCGGCAGACTCCGCCTCAGGATGCTGTGGCCGTGCAGCCGCCTTCTCCTCCTACTCCACCGGCTACTGTCTCTCCGACTCCTTCTGCCGTTCTGGATCGTGCTGTCGCTGAGCTGGACCGACTGCGGCAGGATCTTCTTGGTGCCGACCCTCGCTTGGTGGCCGGGCGCTTGGAGCTGGCTTCCGAATGGGTTCGCTCCGACGCTTCGATTCGGGCGGCGCTGGTCCAGGCCTCGACGGCTTGCGATGAGGAGAAGCAGGCCGTCCTTGAGGCGAAGGATGCTCGTGACGCAGCCCAAGGGGAGGTGGTCGACGTTCGTGGTCGCTGCAAGGCGCTGGAGGACGAGCTGCAGGGCCTGCAGGACCAGCTCGCGAAAGAGGTCCGCCTTCACCAAGAGCAGGAAGAAGGTGTGAAGGCTCGCGAGGCGGCCGTCAAGGAGAGGGAGGTCAAGCTCAGGAAGCGCCGCGACTGTCACACCCTAGCTAGTTCATGCATTAGAGTGTTGCATCATCTTTACTCTTTCATCAGAAACCTGAAATGGGGATGACAGAACCCCCAGCCCCCTCTGAAACCAACTAGGGTTTACTAAAAACCTTTTCAATGAACCTGAAATGTCCTTCTAAAATGCCCATCATTTTTGTCTTGGTTCAGAACCTCTGCCAAAAGTGATGCACATTTTCCTAGGCCATCTTAGGGTTTGTGAATTAAATCATAAATATTTGAATTTGGGCATTTAAAATTATATAAAATATTTAAATGCTCAAATATCTCCAAACTAAAATGTTTCATGTTGGAAATAATCCAACTATGGACCAGGAGTAGTTTGGTGATTTTAGGAGTTGCCTAAGTATTTTTATTAATTCAACAAAGTTGCAGAAGTATTAAAAAAACAGAAAACAGAGAAAAATAGAAAAACTTACCTGGCGCCAGCACCCGGCCCACCTGCCGGCCCAGCCCAGCGCCGCTCCAGCGAGCTGCTTGCCGGCCAGGCAGGCAGGCAGGTGCCCGACGGCGACCGCAGCGCGCGCCACGCACCTGCTCGCCGCCTCGCCGCTCCCCTCGCCCGGTGACGTCGT
>NC_057797.1:320824952-320834886 GCF_018294505.1 Triticum aestivum
GCCGACGCTACCGCCGCCGTGCCTACGTCGTAGCCGCGCTCCCCGCCGCCCGTGCGTCCTCTCGTCGTGTCCAGGAGCTCCGCCGCTGTCCACTTCATCGAGCAAGCCGAGCCCCGAGCGCTCGCAACGCCCGAGTCCACCGCAACGACCTCGCCCGAACCGCCGTCGCCGGAGATCCCCTTCAATGCCGTCATCGCTCCGGTCCGTCCCCGGCCGCACCAAGGGCTTCGTCGAACTCCCCGTGAGCTTAGCCATCTTCCCCTGTCTTCTTTTCTTGCTCCCGAGCCGTGTAGCGACCTCCCGGAGCTCAACCGCACCCACCACCGTGGAGCTCGTCGCCGACGTGCTCCCGGTCACCCTCCGGCCACAAACTGGTGTCCATCATGCTCACCGCCTCACGTAGCACCTAACTAGCTACTCCCCGCACCTCACCGACCCCCCTAGCGACAAGTTCGACTTTGGCCGAACTCCTGTGGCCGCCAAAGTCGTCGCCGGCGCCAACTCCGGCCACCCCGACCCCAACGGACTCCACCAAGAGCTGCGGCTCGTCCTCAGCTCCACTCCGGTGGTCTCCGCGACCCATTTGGTGGCCGAAACGGCCAAAACCACTTCCGCCGCCGCGTCGGGCTCGCCGGCGGCTAAACGCCGGTGCAGCCGACCCGGGTTTGACCACGGGTGGGCCCTGGTTGACTCCCCTGAGTCAATGACAGGTGGGGCCCAGCCCTGTTAACTAATTAGGATTAGTTTAAATTAATTTTAGTTTAATTAATCACACTGACACGCGGGACCCACTGTCAGGTTTGACCCGGACGTGTCCTGTTGACCTGCTGATGTCACACTGACGTCAGGCTAACGCAGTAATTGATTTTCTGGATTTAATCTAATATAGGAAATTCCAGAATATAGTTTAAACTTCAAAAATTCATAACTTTTATTCTGTAACTCCAAATCAGACAAATTATATATGAAAAATGATCAGAAAAATCCAATCTATCCATCTGTACTACTTTCATGCGTGACTAAACAAGTTAACTTGATGTTTAATGCAGAACAAGTAAAAACACTTTAAAGGACCATGTTTGAGTTTGAAATTTGAATCTTTGATTCAAATTGGTTCAAACCCTTCTGGTCTTAGTTGCATTAGCCCAACACACTCATATTGCCATGTTTCATGCATGCATCATATTGTTGCACATTGTTTGGTGATGGTTGTGTATCGGTGTTCTTTGCGGCAGGATCTGCCTCCGAGGAGTACCGTGATTACCCTAACGAAGAACCGTATCAGTGCATCGAATCATCAGGCAAGCAACCAACCATTTGATCATATCGATACAATCCCATGTTCTCGCTCCTGCTCTCTTTTACTGCATTAAGACAACGCGTTTCAAACTGCTGTGTGTTACGGTAGTTGAACCCATTTCCTCTGCATGACCTGTCATTGCCACAGTAACTAGATGAAACCCACTAGCATGTGTAGGAGTTGTTTGAGCCATATGTATGTGTTGTTCCTACCTTGCTATGCCTGCTATGCTTAGAGTCGTGTCAGGTCTAGTTCATCTGGGTGATGGACTAGAGTGAAATGATTATGTCGGTAATGAAAGTGGTGTGGTGAACATGATTTGGTAAAGGTATCGATGAGAGGCCATGTAGGAGTACATGGTGGGTTGTTTCATTGAAGCCGACCTTAAGCACTGAGATCTGTATGTGTGATTTAAGATTCAGCTACTACCATGCATTGGGCCCGAAACCAATGGACCCTCTCGACTTCTTATTCACCCTAGTTCTCTGTCCAGGAGTTGCAAGTAGTTTCTGGTGTTTGTAGCCTACTGGAGGCCGTGGACAGCACTGACCGTAGGGGTGGGCTGTGATGCGGTAGGTACGTGGCACGGTGTACCGAATACCCGTTAGGTATCTCGGGAACCCTGTTCACATCGTTTGGGGCTGTGAGCGAAACCTCGGCCGGATCTCCTCATGGATGGAACCCGAATAGGCGATAAACCTGGACTAGAGACTTAGGTGATTAGGTAGGTCGTGGCCGACACCCACGTTGGGCTTCCGCTTGAAGGTTGCCGAGTACATGTCGTGTAAACGACGGTAAGTGGTGAGAGCATGTATGAAGAAGTACACCCCTACAGGGTTATCATGATCTATTCGAATAGCCGCGTCCGCGGTAAAGGACTACTTGGTTGCCTATACAGTTCATAGACAAGTAAATGGAAACTACTAAAAGCCTCAAGATAAGTGTGAGTGCCGAGGATGGCTCTTCCGTAGGAAGACGGAGGTGGATCCTCGGTAGTGTATTGAAGTGGTGAGTAGTGGACTCGTGTACGCAAAACCATTTCAAGTTGGAGTCTCGTAGGATAGTCTAGCCAAGAGTCAAAGCTGGCTTGCTGCAATAACTCCAGCAACCCTTCTTGATAATGTGCATGTATGTAGGATCTGATGTAAGTCTTGCTGAGTACCTTTGTACTCATGTTGCTATAATTTACATTTTACAGAAGACGCTGCAACCCCTTTTGATGGGTTCTTCATAGACGTTGACATCAATGAGTAGGCTAAGGCCCAGGTGGTGATCCTGAGCTTGTGAAGGACCACGTATTATAGCTAGGCTTTCCAAGCCTCTTTTATTTTACTAGTTGTCTATACTCAGACAAGTTACTTCCGCTGCTGGTTTGTATGACTGTATGACTTGAATGCTGGGTCGTGTGACCCGTACCTTTGTGTATGTTATGTATGGCTCTCTGAGCCTTAAATAAAGTACTTGTGTCATAGAGTCATGTTGTGATGCCTTGTTGTATTTGCACATATCGAGCCTATTGTGTGTATGATTGAAATGCTTGGTATGTGTGGGATCTGACTATCTAGTTGTTTATCCTTAGTAGCCTCTCTTACCGGGAAATGTCTCCTAGTGTTACCACTGAGCCATGGTAGCTTGCTACTGCTCTGGAACACTTAGGCTGGCCGGCATGTGTCCTTCTTCGTTCCTGTGTCTGTCCCTTCGGGGAAATGTCACGCATTGAGTACCGGAGTCCTGTTAGCCCGCTACAGCCCGGTTTACCGGAGTCCTGCTAGCCCAGTGCTACAGCCCGGACCCACTTGCTGATGACCGACACGTTCGTTGCTGGGTCATGGATGCCTGTCCCTTTAAGTCTGTGCCACTTTGGGTTTACGACTAGCCATGTCAGCCCGGGCTCCTTATCATATGGGTACTAGAGACACTATCATATACGTGTGCCAAAAGGCGCAAACGGTCCCGGGCAAAGGTAAGGCGACACCCGTGGGAATACCGTGCGTGAGGCCGCAAAGTGATATGAGGTGTTACATGCTAGACCTATGTGGCATCGAGTCGGGGTCCTGACAGCGTTGGTATCAGAGCCGGACTGCCTGTAGGTTCTCCAAGCCAAACTGGTCGATGTTGAGTCTAGAAATTCTTTAGTTATATGTAGGGGAATTGTTTGTGGGTTGGAACGTAAGGCTCTTTTTACTCCTTTATCTTATGACATTCTGATCTGAGTCAGTCTATTCTTCCACCGGGGGTTAAGGAATTAGGATCTATTCTCCCTATCAGGTTCACGTGTTACTAATCAGTAGTACCTTATAGGTTTGATGGATACAAGTCTAGTTCAGTTCTACTACCACATTATGTTGTTAGGATGGACTCAGAACTTTGATATGATGATGTTGAGTGTGTATGAAATCCCTTGTCAAATGTCTCAAAATCCTTCTTGAGCATTTACAGCTGTTATGCTGCCGAAATTTTGCTAGAAATTCTAATGCCTTTGCATTATGGTTGTGCTTTCAGATGGCCACTCGCGACCTCAATCAAGTGGTTCGCCTGACTCGATGCCTAGATGTACCCGGCCATACCACCATGTTGGTCAGGGTAATGACTGAGGCTGGATACCGTTGGTATCCCGAGTACACGGTCGAAGAGCAATTTCGAGACTTTAATCAAAGCCAGTATCTCTGCACTGTCAGGATATTTCCATCTTATCCTGGATCCACCGAGCCCCTTCACTGCTCCTATGGACTCGGGGTTACTATTGAGATGGCTGTGCAGGACGCCGCCTACTCTATGATGACCATCATGCGAGTCAGGTCTGGTCTATTTCGGGACTCTAATTTCCGGTATATGCCAGGATCACTTCCGGGAGCACAAGGGTATCTTCAGGCTATCTATGCTGACCCCACTCAGGAGGATTCACAGACTCGCACCACTGCTGAGATGCTCAAGGATAAGGACCGTGAAAATCGGGCCTTGAGGCTAGAGCTCTTCAATACCCGTGCTGACCATTGGGCCACGTTGACTCGGTTTGCACCGGCGGTGCAAGCTGGATATTCGGATATGCGCGATCTCTATCCTGTGAGATCTGCTTTGCCAGACGTGATGGGTTGGCGTGATGTAGGAGGCATCACCCCACCTCGCGGTCCCCGCAGGCCACAGTCTGTTGGTCCAAGACCTCATCCTAGCCCCTATGGTCCTCAAGCTCCGCGGGATCGTCTGTTCCCGGATGATCATGTTGAGCTTCTAGGCTATGGAGGTGACTTCTACGAGGACTACTACGGATCGGTCTGAGTTAGTGGTAGTATCACTAGTTCGTACTAGCTGTGTCGTCTATCGTCCTGCTTGACTCGTGGGATATGACCTAGTTTGTACCGCCTTCCGGAGGTGTAGAAAAATAATGTATAGGAGCTTGGGATGCCTCCGATGAGATGTAATCCTCTTATCACCCTAATAGTACCTTGTTTGGTCTTGTACTAAACCTTGTATGGTGTGTATGACGATGGAATAAAGAAGCAGTTTCTGTATCTACCATGTCATACGGATGATCATCTTGCATTCCAAGTTACTCCTTACATTCTGTATTCTATGTCAGTATCTTATCATTCTGACTAAATCATTGTCTTGTTTACCTAGGATGGTCAACACGCGCAATAACCCTGCTCCTCAAGAGCAGGCCGAAGGCAGTGAAGTCAGGAACGCAAATCTGCCTCATCCTCCTTCCCTAGCCGAGGTTATGATGGAAGCCGAAAGAAACAAGCGGGAGACCAACCGTTTGTTGGAGCGTATTGAATAGAACACATCACACCATCAGAGGACTAACGTGGTGTCACTCAGTGATTTCATCAAGTTACATCCACCCACTTTCCACCACTCCGTCGAGCCTCTCGACGCTGATGACTGGCTTTGCAGTACTTCTCACAAACTGCGCTCCGCGCTAGTAGCCGAGGCTGACAAGGTCACCTTTGCTGCATATCATCTTGAAGGCCCCGCCAGTCTATGGTGGGAGAATTATGGAGCTATGCGCCCAGGGGGCCATGTCACTACTTGGGCTGAATTCAGCGAGGCTTTCCGTGAACATCACATTCCGGAGGGTCTCATGGACCGTAAACGTGAGGAATTTTGCAGTTTCACCCAAGGCCGACTCTCTGTGAATGCTTACAGCAGGGAGTTTAGTAACCTCGCACGATATGCAACTGAGGAAGTTTCTACTGATGCTAAGAAGCAAGCAAGGTTCTGTAAGGGACTTAGTCCTGAGCTTCGCCGCGACCTCCGTCTGCATGAGTGCACATCTTTTCAGAAGCTTGTTAACAAGGCCATCAGTGCTGAGACTGGTCAGACTGATTATGACGCAACACGCAAGCATGGCCGTGACGTGGGTTCCTCATCCGGTGCTGGTCCTCAGAAGCGCCGCGTGTGGGTGCCCAACACTGCCCTGCCACCCAGGTTCACACCGAGGCCATCCTTCCAGGTGCCTCGCCTCGTTCAACAGTCTGCACCAGCCAAGCCCTATGGTGGTCCAACCAACAATGCTCCTCCACGTACAAGTTCTGTGACTTGCTTTAAGTGTGGGGAATCTGGCCACTATATGCGCGAGTGTCCCCAGACCAACCCCAACCAATCTGCTAAAACTGTTGGCCGTGGCAAGCCGACAGGAAAAGTGTTCCACGCCAAGCCGGCCACCGCTACACGTGGCCAGGTCAACTATATCTCTGCCGAAGAAGCTCAAGAGGATCCCAATGTCGTTCTCGGTATGCTCCTTGTTAATTGCCACTCGGCATCTGTTCTTTTCGATACAGGAGCATCTCATTCATTTATATCCGAGAGCTATGCTCGTCTGCATAACACCGCATTCTGTGACATGCCATCCTCTATGGTAATTCAAACTCCGGGATCCAAATGGCAAACTTCTAGAGTAAGCCATGGAAACGAAATCCAAGTCGACAGACTTGTTTTTCTCGCATCTTTGATAGCCCTTAAATCTTCGGATATTAATATCATCTTGGGTATGGACCGGATGTCAGCTCATCATGCCCAAGTTGATTGCTTCTCTAGGACTGTTCAACTCACCCATCCCTCGGGGAAGATAGTCAATGTCTTGACCCGAATAGCCAAGCGACAGTTATATTCTCTTAACGCCAGCCCTTTGCCAGACCTTGAGGACGTCCCGGTAGTCCGTGACTTCCCGGATGTCTTCCCAGAGGAATTGCCAGGTGTTCCACCTGACAGGGATGTTGAGTTCATAATAGACCTTATTCCAGGAACCGTCCCGATTGCTAGAAGACCCTATAAGATGGCACCACTAGAACTAGCCGAGCTTAAGAAACAACTCGATGAGTCCTTGGAAAAGGGTTTCATCCGACCTAGTTCATCTCCGTGGGCTTGCCCCGTCCTCTTCGTCAAGAAGAAGGATGGTACGGACCGGATGGTTGTAGATTATCGACCTGTCAATTTGGTCACAATCAAGAACAAATATCCGCTCCCCAGGATCAACGACCTGTATGATCAGCTCGCTGGATCCTCAGTCTTCTCCAAAATGGATTTGAGGTTGTGCTACCATCAAAGCAAAATCAGGAACGGGGACATTCCTAAAACGGCCTTTGTTACTCGTTATGGCCAATACGAGTACACCGTCATGTCCTTCGGTTTAACCAACGCTCCAGCCACTTTTTCTCGATTGATGAATTCAATCTTCATGGAGTATTTGGATAAATTCGTCGTGGTTTACCTTGATGATATACTCATCTACTCCAAGAACGAGGAAGAACATGCCGAACATCTAAGGCTAGTGTTGAAGAAACTTCGAGAGCATCACCTTTATGCCAAGTTTTGTAAATGTGAATTTTGGTTGTCAGAAGTGACCTATCTGGGTCATGTAATATCTGGTAAAGGTATTGCTGTTAACCCTGAGCGAGTTCAAGCCGTCCTTAATTGGACTCCACCTGAATCGGTCAAGCAAGTTCGGAGTTTTCTGGGCTTAGCGAGCTATTGCCGTCGCTTTGTCGAAAATTTCTCCAAAGTTGCTAAACCTCTAACCGAACTCCTCAATAAAGATAAAAAGTTCGAATGGACTCCACAATGTGAGCACAGCTTTCAGGAACTGAAAAGACGCCTGACTTCTGCTCCCATACTGGTACCGCCAGACTTCTCTAAGGACTTTGTTATCTACTACGACGCCTCGCGACAAGGACTAGGTTGCATTCTCATGCAATATCAACATGTAATTGCTTACGCTTCACGGCAATTGCACCCACATGAGGAGAATTATCCTACTCATGATCTAGAGCTTGCAGCCGTAGTCTATGCACTTAAAACCTGGCGACATTACCTCCTTGGTAATCGCTGCGAAATATTCACTGATCACCAAAGTCTGAAGTACATCTTCACCCAACCGGATTTGAATCTCAGGCAAAGACGTTGGGTCGAGTTGATCACAGATTTCGACTTAGGAATAACTTACACCCCAGGGAAAGCCAACGTCATGGCTGATGCACTAAGTCGTAAATCTTATTGTAACAACCTGATGTTACAACAAAGTCAACCGCTTCTCCATGAGGAATTTCGGAAGCTTAACCTTCACATTGTTCCTCAAGGTTTTCTTTCCACCTTGGTGGCGAAACCTACCCTTACGGATCAGATCATCAAAGCACAGAAGGTAGATCCGGGAATTTCCCGCATCAGGAGAAACATCAAGAAAGGAGTTGCGAATTGTTTCTCCATTGATGGTCAAGGGGTCGTGTACTTCGGGAATCGACTAGTGGTTCCCAAAGTGCGAAACCTGAGGCGATTGATCCTTAAGGAAGCTCATGAATCTCCTCTCACCATTCATCCCGGTAGTACCAAGATGTATCAGGACCTACGCCAGAGGTTCTGGTGGACTAGAATGAAGAGAGAAATTGCTCAGTATATTGCTAATTGCAACGTCTGCCGTCGTGTAAAAGCAGAGCATCAACGGCCTGCAGGCACCCTTCAACCCCTAGCTATTCCTGAATGGAAATGGGATAAAATTGTTATGGATTTCATTGCCGGTTTTCCCAGGACCAAGAGAGGGAATAATGCTATCTTCGTCGTTGTCGATCGTCTTTCCAAAGTAGCCCATTTCTTACCTATTCGTGAGAGTATAACCGCTAGTCAATTGGCAGACTTATACATCTCCCGAATAGTGTCTCTCCATGGTGTTCCTTTGGAAATTAACTCGGATCGAGGAAGTCTTTTCACCTCTCGATTTTGGGATAGTTTCCAAAATGCTATGGGAACCCGTCTCTCTTTTAGCACCGCCTTCCACCCTCAATCAAGTGGTCAAGTGGAACGCGTCAACCAGATCCTAGAAGACATGCTTCGAGCCTCTGTTATCTCATTCGGAATGGAGTGGGAGAAATGCCTTCCATTTGCCGAATTTGCTTATAACAACAACTATCAATCTAGCTTGGGTAAAGCCCCTTTTGAAGTTCTCTATGGACGACGGTGTCGAACACCCCTTAACTGGTCAGAAACCGGGGAAAGACAATTCTTTGGCCCAGATATGATTTAGGAAGCAGAAGAGCAAGTTCGCATCGTTCGTGAAAAGTTGAAAACAGCCCAATCTCGTCAAAAGAGTCAGTATGACCGAAAACATAAGGCTATGACTTTCGAGGTTGACGAGAAAGCTTACCTTCGGGTTACTCCTCTGAAGGGAACCCATCGTTTCGGTATCAAGGGCAAATTGGCTCCTCGTTACATTGGACCTTTCCGTATCCTCGCTAAACAAGGAGAAGTTGCCTACCAGTTGGAACTACCTCCGCACCTCTCCAGAGTCCACGATGTCTTCCACGTTTCTCAACTCAGGCGTTGCTTCTCGGATCCTATCCGTGGAGTGGACCATGAAACGCTTGATCTCCAAGATAATCTCACGTATCGAGAGTACCCCATTCGCATCCTCGATCAGGCCGAGCGTACCACTCGACGTCATAATATCAAGTTTCTCAAAGTTCAATGGTCGCACCATTCTGAGGATGAAGCAACTTGGGAAAGGGAGGATCGTCTTCGACTCGAGTACCCCGCCTTCTTTCCGGAAGAACCCAAATCTCGGGACGAGATTCTTTTGAGTGGGGGTGAGTTGTCACACCCTAGCTAGTTCATGCATTAGAGTGTTGCATCATATTTACTCTTTCATCAGAAACCTGAAATGGGGATGACACAACCCCCAGCCCCCTCTAAAACCAACTAGGGTTTACTAAAAACTTTTTCAATGAACCTGAAATGCCCTTCTAAAATGCCCATCATTTTTGTCTTGGTTCAGAACCTCTGCCAAAAGTGATGCACATTTTCCTAGGCCATCTTAGGGTTTGTGAATTAAATCATAAATATTTGAATTTGGGCATTTAAAATTATATAAAATATTTAAATGCTCAAATATCTCCAAACTAAAATGTTTCATGTTGGAAATAATCCAACTATGGACCAGGAGTAGTTTGGTGATTTTAGGAGTTGCCTAAGTATTTTTATTAATTCAACAAAGTTGCAGAAGTATTAAAAAAACAGAAAACAGAGAAAAATAGAAAAACTTACCTGGCGCCAGCACCCGGCCCACCTGCCGGCCCAGCCCAGCGCCGCTCCAGCGAGCTGCTTGCCGGCCAGGCAGGCAGGCAGGTGCCCGACGGCGACCGCAGCGCG